>NC_135497.1:193837678-193875705 GCF_052857255.1 Amblyomma americanum | reverse complement strand
CTAACAATGCTATGCTCAAAACGTGCTCTTCTAACTCAAAAAGCCTATTTTTAAAAATTTCAGAATATCTTTGGTGAAACAAACACCCGGTGTACCTGACTACATATATCCACTTATGGTTACAAGAATCAAATTTACCATCAGATCTCTACTATGTACTGTTTTATCCAAAGTATTAATACAAATCCGGAATTCACACCAACCTACTATACATAATCAAGTAATACAATAAACAAAATGTGCCCTTTTCACCAAGCAAGCACAGTACTCTTTTGAGTATATAAAGTAAAAGCTCGTTTATTCGAACTCTGTTAATTTGAACTTATGGTTAATCCAAACTGACACCTGGGTCATGGTGCAGCCCTGTGTATTTCAATGGGGGAAAACTCCTGATCATTTGAACAAGTCAGCATCTGCAACGGTTCATTCAAACTAGAAGCCCCCGGCTGACACCACTCCTCGTAGATAGCAGCATACCTCATTAAAGCTTCCTATCGTGAACAAGCACATATTTAATTAAAATGAAGCGCCTAATAGAATTTTGAAGAAAAGCACCAAGGCTCTGCGTATTCAGTATATTTTCACAACACGAAACCCTTACTCCCAGTTCAATTATTTACCTTTGTTGAAGACATTTCAATACAAAGCGCCAGCGATTATGTTCCACCTAATCACTACATTGTGTACAAAAAATTTTGCTGCCACATTTCCCATTAAGCGCTGAATTTTCAAAGTGTCACACTGCATTTCACTCAAGGCAAGAGTAATGAAAAATTAGCAGTTGCACAGCACTCTGGAGCAGAAAACACATGGCATGACTACCAGATTAGTACATCAGTGCGTGAATTCAAATATTTACACTCTTTTACATGATAGAAACACAAGCAAACTATTACAGTTCATTAACCCCCTTGCAGACTGACGAGCCACACTCACCATAAGTCTACTGTCATTTTCGGCTTACGATACGTTCAGGTCATGAAGTGTTTTCTGGCACTCGGTGTCTGGTTTAAAGCAAGTAGGGTTTGTCCAGTGCTATTTTTTAGTTCTGCTGACAGATAGCAGCACAGTTACTGAAAGGCTGCTTTTTTTTTTCGAAACTTTCCACTACGTACAAGAACACGGTGGAACACGAGAGCGATGATGTCAGAGTTTGCAGTGACAGTGATGAAGAATATTCTGAATATCTTTTGTTCTTTGAATAAGGATAATGACAATAGAGATGACCTTCATGACAATGCATCAGAAGATGAAGAAGATGGATACTGTCTGAAGAGGGACAGCAATGAGAAGCATGTCTGGAAGGAAACATGCACCCAGTGCAGGTGGTGTCAGAACGCCCTGCATGCAGTTCCCTGCTCTGAGCGCTGGTACACTTATGACAATCTAGAGTAGCAGAATTTGAATGTCTGTTGTCACACAATACACAGGAAGAAGCCCTTCTCTTCTGTTTTGTTGTTATTTTGCAATGCATGCTTTTTCAAGGAACAGAAATGTACCAGATTGTTCAATTGAAAAAAAAAAAAATGTGTTATGGTGTCTTCTGTGCTTTATTGGAAGTGTATTACCATTTCCTAAAAAAAATTACCATTCTGATATGGCTTTACAAAAAAAAAAATGGTCCGTTAGAAGGTTAGGAAAGAAGAATAAGACTCACAAAAACAAACTTTTTTTTTTATATTAGCCCCCCCCCCCCCCCCCCCCCCTTCTGTTCTCTGTTAAGTCTACTCTAGTTTTCAACACCCCAAGAACTGACAATATTCTGTTTGTTTTTATGACTTGAACCCGAAATCATTTTGTTTGAAATGGTAGGATGCGAGAAAAACTCATTAGCAATTTGGCGATTGTTTGTTTTTATGACTTGAACCCGAAATCATTTAGTTTGAAATGGTAGGATGCGAGAAAAACTCACCAGCAATTTGGCGACAACTCCATCACCAGTCAGGAAAAGCACCGTGGCTAAGCGAATTCCCGCCTTCATATGCCGCACCTTGTAGGCCGGCTGCGGCTGATTCAGGGCAGCCTTTAGGCTTAGTCCCTCTTCAACCCAGTCCAGTAGTGCATTAGCTGCAGCTGGCATAGAACAAAGATAAAACAGTACATTTATTTACTTACGCAGGGGAGAGAGAAAGAAAGTTAAATTTACTACAATGCAGCATTAAGCATCAAGCAGGCCTTGTGCCTGAGTCGTCAAGGCACCTCAGACGTTCCAAGAAGGACACTATGTAACGGGAAGCACGATCAGGATAAAATAAATTGAAAAAAATTGTGGTGCGATAGCTACTAGCTGTCTGTAAACATATTAATAAAGCATTCTCCAACAGGATGCACACACACTGCTGAATACAAATAGCAACGTTTACCTAAGTATACTACCTGTTAAGGGTGGTATGCACAAATCACGATGCGATCAGGCATACACCTTGCCGCAATCACAGTTTGGCTGATAGTTGGAAACAGAGTTCCATACATGTGACTAGCAACTGTCTAAAAGCAGCAGCTTGCTCTAGGCCTGCTTTTGTAAAATCCCCTGTACCCTAATTTTAATGTGATATTACTGTATCGACGGTAACCTGGCAATTAAATTTGACCTTTAGTGACAAGCTGCGGCTTGTAAAACATGGTTCCAACGCACCCTCCACCGCGAACCTGACGCCAAGCTCGCTAGTTCTAAGACACATGAGTAGACATCATGCTACCAGTCCACCATCATAGCGGCGTATCAGCAGGCAGCACGGCACTGCAGGATGTGTACTGCTAGTATGGGTGCACTCAAGTCTTGCTTTTGCAGAACAGACAGCATTGTGACATCTTTTACCTTTCTGTGCAAATGCCTTGTGCATTGGGACGAGTTAAACAACGCTATGGTACTGCTGCTAATCAGTGAAACTTCCATGTGATAGCAGTTTTGGGTGAGGTCTAGACCAAACAACATATCGCTAGCAAGGTTGTACCACATATAACAAAGTGTCTGCGATGAATCGATGCAACCATATTTCTGGAACATCATCTGAAGTATTCAATTTCAACACACAGTGTAGTCCCTCCTTAACATGCAGCGACAGGAGCACACGCGCACTTCACTGATGCCAAAATGCCTCCAGGCAGCATGGTTTCAGCGTGAATGCTCAAAGGATGAAAATGAGGATACACTGATTTTGCACAAGGGAAAAACATACATTTAGACAGCCAGAATAATAGGTGTATTCCTTGCAGATGTGTGGCCATTATACAAGTACGAATGTAGTTTTCCTGATTACATGAAACATACTTATATGACTTTGCGTGATTCCCGAAAAGTGATGTAATCAAGGCTCTACTGCAGGTGGTTTATGCAACATTTGTTTCAGAATTCGTCTTCTCTGCATACTTCATCCAAGAATGCCCATTATTTCGTCTCTTATTGGAGACCAAATAGAATGTCCATCAGAGGCAGTGCATTTGTAGTGTCAGAGACAACTCCTGTTGCAATGCATTCCATTCAAGCTTGAAATATTTAAAGAACTGGTGGTATATGGTATGTGGGGCTTAACATCCCAAAGTGGCATGTAGGCTATGAGGAATACTGGAGTGGAGGGCTCTGGATTAAAACCAGTGGGGTTTCTTTACCATGCACTGACATCACACGGTACAGGGGTGTTTTTTAAGCATACGCGAATATTCAAAAATTTCGAATATTCAATGGAACAGTAAAGTATTCGACTTGATACAATCCGAATATTTGGTATTCGAAACCTCAAGGTATTCGTCTTGTGGGGATTGGGGTTTCTTGAGCGACCCAAGTGTGTGCCCGCTGCTTCCGTTTCGCTCGTTAGCGGAACAACAAGCGGAAACAAGCAGAACGCAGGCAGCCGTGTTGCTTGCACTCCTTTCCTAGGAAAGCTCTTTCCAGAACCGCTGTAAATCACCCTCCCTTACATTTTTCCCGCTTCAACACTGCGCCCCTACTGGGTTACTCCAAGCAACATTTGGGGGTGTTGTTTAAGCACGAGGCCGTGAGTGGGAAACAAACAGGGAGACCGCCACCAACTCGGGTAGCAGAATGGTGTGTAGAGTTCGCCTTCCAGTGCCCCGGCCTTTGCCAGGGGCCTTTGGCAAGAACGCGGGCGGTTTAACGCGCGCATCTAGTATGTATGCTCGAGTCCAGGCCCAAACAGAGTCCTGTTAACCGCCGGTGCGGCACTGATGCTCCAGATTCAGTACGGCCTGTTTTGGCTGGTTCTCCGTCATCGCCGCCCATTGTTGGTGACGACGTGCAATGGGCCATGGACATGCAACCTGCATCATCAAGATGTGCTCCGTGCATTCCCCATCCTCCCTAGTGTTGTGTCGCGCACAATTTAATTCTTTGGTAGGCTGTGCGGCAAGTGATTGCCTTCAGCTGTGCCATCAAGCGTGTAAAATCTTTTATTTGCGCATGCAGCTCCACGGACCCGCTTCCAGGTGCTGCGGCAGGACCATGGGTTGTACTGAGACCTGGGAATTACTGCAGTGTTCTGTAATGCAGTTTACTGTGTAATAAACACTCGTGCTCTATTAACCGTGCCTTCCTTCCCTGGGAGAGAATGCAGGCGTGCGGTGAATGCTGGTTGTGCCTTCAGGTGTGCTCTGGCCCGAACCCGCGTTATGTGGACAAAGTGCCATTTAATTAACGCCCGTCACCAGTACCACCCCAGTCTCGACCGAATAATGTTTCGGAAGTCATGCTGCATGTGGTTTCGGTTCGGTGTACCTCCTCCAGGGTGGCACAGTGGTGGCGCGCAACCAAAGCCCCGACTCCGCACTGCAGGCCTGTGCTCCCGCGCATATGATGAAGCCAGTCTCCACATGCTCGAGACAACACACAAGAGCAGGCGGGAGCGCAGTGGCCAGATCGTACCTGCCAGGCATCTGCGACTGCGCTACCCGCGATGTGCATGCAATGTAACTGATCAATGGAGAGATTTAGCATAGCGCAATCATCCGCGTGCCACCAGTGTGCATGCACTGACTGGTACGACGGGGCGGGCATGCAAACAGCTGGCCGGCGGGCATGCAAACAGCTGGCCGGCGGCCTATACAAGTGCAGTGGCTCCCAGCAAAAGCAGAACGCGCTATGCTTAATCTCTCTAATTGGAGGACGCTCGACTCGACTCCCATGACATCCGCAGAGCCGGTCCCTGCTGACTGCAGCTGCCACAGCCACTCTTTTCTCCATGTGAAATTCGCTGAACAAGCACAACGGCACAAGCATGAAGGGCAGCTAGCACGAGACATGTAGAGGGGTGGCCCCTTTCCAACGCCTAACGCAGGGTGTCATGGAGTCCCCGCTTAAACGCAACAGCTGTGTAACCACGCAATCGCAATTAATAGCATAGTTGGAGTCCTCACATACAGGTCTCACACCCCACAGATAAGTCTACACCACATGTAGGTCGGCTCCCCCAATCTCCGATGGTCATTTTTGCTGCAGAAAGTCAACACAGCTTCAATGCATTCTCTCTTTTTCCCATGTTATGGCTTTGTGTGTTGAAAACAAAAAATCAAAAAATACTGTCGCTTACTCGCATAATGAACCCACTCGTATAATGAACCCCCCCCCCCTTGGTGGAGCAGAATTTACTTTTTTTTTTCGCCTTTAGTTTTTTGTAGCTGGTTCCTCAGTTTTGGTCCTATCCCAGCGCAGACCTTGGCAGCGCGCCAAGATGCTGCCAGGCAATAATTTATCTTTTGAGGAGAGTTCATACCAGAAGGAAGGGAGCGGGGAGGGGAAGCACCGCTGAGCTAGCTCCGCAAACTTGGCAGAGCATCAACAAGGCAACAAGATGTTGCATGCTGTAAGCTAAGTCATTCACACTAGGCATGGTTATTTAACCTCGCCTAAAAAGCGCACCTGATCTTCAGGGCCCCTGTTCAGAATGTTCGCGTTATCTGGATCGCGCCCAGCCGGCTACCTCAAAATTGCTGGATCGGATTGTGTCAAAGTGAAGGATGCTAAGCACCAGGTGTCTGACGACGGGCGTTTGCGTTTGTTGACGGAATGCCGGACCCCGAGGTATGATATGAAATATTGACCCTTGCAAAAAAATCTGCTGAAACTTTTTTTCCCCGTGTAATGAACCCTCTCCCCAAACTGACGTCAACTTTTGTGGAAAAAAAAGTTGATTCATTTTTTTCCCCGTGTAATGAACCCTCTCCCCAAACTGACGTCAACTTTTGTGGAAAAAAAAGTTGATTCATTACGCGAGTAAATACGGTACATGATTCTGAAAATGTCTATTGTGCCATTCAAACTTTTTTTGTGTACCAGAAGTATTGGAAATTTTCGCTTCGAAATTATTTTAAGAAAATTGCTATTTGCTTTGAATCCGCTTTGAATCGAGAAACCACTATTTGCACATGACTAGTGTATTTGCATTTCCCCTCCATCGAAATGCAGTTACCATGGCTGAGATTCGATCCCGTGATCTTTGGCTCCTAACTTGAAAGAACTGCACGCATTAAGATAGTGTGATTATTGGCTGAAACCCTCAAACCCTCTGCCCAGATATCATCAGGTGTGAGTGGCAGAAAAAAAAAGATACAAACACCACAACAGTTCTGGATGTGCCATTCACCCATAAAAATTCTTAACAGGCAAAGTAAAAAAGTGAGCTCAGGCACAGCTGTTATTCAAAAGGCACTAGAAAAGTGCTCATGAGCAAGTTTGAGAAATGAGAATGCTCACAATTCTTGCCAGAAATTGTATATGAATGAAACTGACCATTCATACAGGTGTGAAAGCCCTGTAGGACTGTGCTTGGCAGTGCCACAGATAGAAGCAGCATAAACTTGCTAGCACATGCTGTAACTCATCATTAACAGCTGATGATGATGATGATTATGGATTTTTTGGCGCAAGGGCATTTATGGCCAAAGAGCACCATGGCACAAGGTATTTTTGACTTCTCAAGGTCGGGTGAAAGACCCATTTCCCAAGCATTTCACCCTAAATAAGCCAAGCACTAGAGCAGGAAAAAGCTTGTACCCATTGTATCACCGGTGGGTACCCGGCGGATCGAACCCCGCACCTTCCGCATGCGAGGTAAATGCTCAACCACTTGGCCACCGCTGCGGTCATCATCAACAGCACCTAACCCTCTAGTCAAGAATACAGCAGCCAGCAACCTACCTTCAAATTCCTTGTTCTCGAAGAGTTCAACCAGTGCATCAGCACTCAGATAGACAGCAGCACTTTCCATAGCTTCAACCCATCTGCAAAACGCATACCAATGGAGAACAGTGTTACCCGCTTTAAACAATTGCTCCCATAAAAGTTATATTAATGGTTTTCATAGGTCCCCTGTGGCTGTTAAAAATGTAACGAAGCTCCTCATGCAAACAAGTGCCATGAATTTCAGACACTCCAAAAAATTAATTCTCACCATTCAAAGTGACAGAACAAAAATAAAATCAAGACAAAAAATGCTAATTACTACAAAATACATTGCCTTCAAAAACATACCTGTTGTTTATGTCACAAAACACAATAAACCACCCTTCCTTTTCAGAGCTCAGGCAGTAGGAAACGCCATGATTCAAAACTTTAATATAAAAATGTCATATAAGTCACCGGCCCATTTCTCGGACTTGGCGGGAACCGAAAAATGGCCCAAATAATCAAACTTCGAAAAATCCGTGAAATTCAAAAAATTGCTTCACTGAGATAAAATCAGCTCGAAAAAAATCACTAACTTCTCTCTCTGCGATATTCAGCCCACATGGATAGCATTAGCTTGCACACCGCACATGTCAGCACACTGCACGTTGCCAATACGGTCTGTACAGCCAGCAAGTCATGTCATGAACCATGCCATGAACAGACAAGCAGTTCTGCGCTACAGTGTCGCAGTGCACACCCCTTGCCACCGCTCTGCACACACACTCCACGCAAGGCAAGGACGGAGTCTGCTCCCAGGGCAATGACAGTAAGGTGGATCGAGAGAGGGAACATGCGGGGAGCAGAAGGCTCCAATGACCTGCATTTCCCCACTTCCCATTCAACGGGTGGCAGCAGCATTTGAGCCATGGCCGTAGCCGCGACAGACACTCCTGCTGTCAAACACTCCTGCTGACGATCCTGCAGTACCAGTGCGATCGCACACTTATCTCCATAGGCTGTGCTTCTGGGGCTACGATCGATACATGGGTCCACAGCACATGGGGCCTCAAGTAATGACTGCCATTTTCTTGAGTGGCAACAATGAGGCCCAGAAATTACCAAGCTTATCCAAGGCAACCCATCTGCACTTTGATTCCAGAATGGTGCATCCTTCGGCGACAAAGAGATGGTTGATTGTGGCAGCGATGTTCGCTCACAACTGATTTAGACAAAATAACCGAACTTTCAGACTCTTCGGTCATGAATAAGAGCACGTTCCCACGAAGTCGACAACGGTTCCCCTACAAAGTCTAAAATATAGCCCACATTACCGGAGTCCGAAAAATTGGTCGGCTACTGTCCTTATCCCGAAACTTTACATTATTCATCAGGCTTTCTATACTTAAACAGTGCAAGAAAATTTTAATGTTTCTACAACAACACTGTAGTAGCAAACCTAGCAATGAGCTATCTAAAAATTTGTTTGAATTTTTAATAGTCAGAAACAGTTACATAGAATGTTTCAACTTGTTAAGTTCTGAGAAATGCATGAGAAAGCAATGATGCCTGCAGACCAGCTGGTTAACCCCCAATGAACACACTTTTTTCGAAAATGGTATCAAAATGGTCATTAGTACCCCTGCTGCCATCTGCCGGCAAACCAAAAAAATGTTTTAGATGAGCCCTAATCACATTCAACTGGACACAAAGTGCCAGAAAACACACAAGCTGGACTCGTCATGAGCCAAAAATGATACTTCGCTTATGACGAGCCTGGCTCGTCCAAGGCCACTTTAAGGGGGGAGCCTGGTCTTATAAACAAAATTTTATTAATGTAGTCATAATTATGAAATCTTGAGGGAACATGTATTTTTGTGCACTGATTCTAAATACATATGTCATTTAAATTCATGTAAAACAATTTCTTGAGCACTTAAGTAATTTTTATTCAAGTGTTTTGTGAAGAGCGTTGAAGAGAACTTGCTGAGAGAAACTCGCTGAAATGTATGCCATTGAGTTCTCTTGATACCAAGGAATGCAATAAGCGCAAAATTATCATCCTGGTTATCATAGAACTTGACTTATAGGGTATTAGAGCTGCCACTTCAGAAACAGGAACACACCCTTTTCTTCGCATTTCTAAAGCAACAACTTCAAAACCGTGAAGAGGTTTGAAAAGAATTTGCTGCAGGAAACTCGCTGAAATGTATGCCATTGGGTTCTCTTGACACCAAAGAATGCAATAAGGGTAAAATTATCATCCTGGCTATCATAGAACTTGACTTATAGGGTAATGAAGCTGCCACTTCAGAAACAGGAATACACACTTTTCTTCGCATTTCTGAGGCGACAACTTCAAAACAGTGTAACTTAAGTTCGATGATAAGCAGGAAGACAATTTTACCCTTATTGCATTCTTTGGTATCAAGAGAACCCAATGACATACATTTCAGCAAGTTTCTTACAGCAAATTTTTTTTAAACCTCTTCACAAAATACATACAAAAAAATTACACAAGTGCTCAAGGAACTGTTTTACATAAAATTAAATGACAGATTTATAATCAGCACACAAAAGTACATGTTCCCTGAAGATTTTTTATCTGTGACTTCATTAATGAATTTTTTTTTTTTTCAAGACCAGGCTCCCCCTTAAAAGGGTATCAAGGACAACCCCACCAAATTATTACTCTCAGTAAAAATTGATTTTCTAGCTCTTTCTACACATGTCGGCATTTGCCCAGCAGCAAAAGATGCATTTATTGCCAAGAAAATTGGATTTAAATACATATCTTCCCTCCAGTCGATTCAAACTCGTGACGTCCTTACCAACAAGGACGGACTGTCATCGTTACATGAATGGTGGTGTAGCGCCACCTCTGGTATCCACGCTTAAACATCAGTGTCAACGCAATCATTGTACTTGTGAAATAAGCTGGTAATGGCGACACCTGTATTTTGCCGTTAGGTCTTTTTGTGATTGGAACACAGTACCTTATCGATACAAGTCAACTTCAATTTATCCCCAGTGTCCCTTTAAAGGAAACTGCTGAAATTCCAAAATACTAATACATGGCCTCCAAAACTTGCCATACATAACAAACACTGCTAATGTTAGTGAGCCATCTGTGGTGCCTACTAGTGGCTGTCTTTGGGCTTGTAATTACAGTTCAAATACTAGACTTACATATAAAAAATACTTATGCACTTATTGTAAAACAAAAGAAACATAACTAAAACAGCTTGTGTTACAACACTGCCATTAGACCATGCTCAATGTAATGCTGGAAGTAGAAGTCAATCAAAAGGCACAGCCAAACTTGGCAGTTTTCAATTCACAGAGGCTCTCGCCTGTTACTGCTTGTGTGCTCCTGGGCACACGTATAAAACAACAAAATACATCCAGCACAAGTTATAAGAAGGACTGGATTATTATTACTGCAATGCACTTTGTCAACTACTTCCAAGCTCCATTAGCTATGGTCCACAAATATGCACAGATTCAAACGCACGAAAAGGCCCTTAGTAATAACGTACGACATGAGGGAGTAATACTAATAATACATAAACTGCTCACAATAATTAAACAAAATGCATAATAAAAAAACAGACAAAATCCACCCAAATTCACAAGGTGCAACAGACGTGTAACATTTAATGGTGTAGTAATACGGTAACACCTCATTGATACAGTTTAAAAAAAAATGCGGGAAAAAACGTATTATTCGGGAAAATGCATGATCCAAGTTCACAGACTGATTCACGGCAATTCAGAGTAACCTATGCAAAATACATGACTGGAGTAAAAAACAAGATGCTTAACAAGACGGTATGCATGAGACTATGCTGCACAAATTGCATGTCCGGTCAATACTCGAGTACGCTTGCAACATATGGGACCCTCCGACTTTAAAAGACAAAATCAAACTGGAAAAAGTGCAGACATTAGCATCCCTATATATGCTTGGCAGACCAGTACGAGAAAGGCAGTTTAGTTCAATCCAGGCCAAAGAAACATTAAAATGGGAAGCCCTGAAGCATCGCAGAATGATGTTTTGCTTAAAGCTACTTTATGCAATATATTATTCACTTAACGTTATTCCCCGCAACACCTATCTATTTCCCCCTCATTACATATCGGCACGTGTGGACCACGAAAATAAAATTCAGGACTACAAATGTAACATTGTAGAGTACAAAGAAATTTTCTTCCAAAAACGATTTGGCAATATAATCACTTGCGCCGCTGCTGTACGGCTTTCTTCCAGCGACGCATTTTATTCTTTTTGAAAAATGACAAAACCTGTTTGACATTGTTGTTTTTGGCTGTTCATGATGGTAATCTCGGAGTAGATTGCTGCAACTTACTAATTTTTCGCCTAGTGTGTACTTATCTACTTGTGTGTTTGCTCCCCAAGATATCAAGTTGCTACACTTTGATGTGCTTTTCTGTATCTTTTTTTCAGTGCGAAAGCACTACGGTTCCAACCAAAATCCTTGTGTGAAGCCTCGGAGTAACTCTGGTAAGCTCGGGTTAGTTCAGAGGCGCATCGCATCGCGCAAGCTGCAGCCAATGGGAGGAAGCTCGAGTAAGTTCGGAGGAGTGTCGCCATTCTATGACCTGCCAGCTGTAGCTGTAGCCAATCGAAGGGTGACCTTGAGGCTGACCTTGGCGAAACCTAGCACAGCAACAGCCCATGCAGAACAACCAGCCAACCAGGCTAAACACATGGTTTCGCACGTCTACTCGGTTTAACAATGTTAAACCCTACCACTTGTTTCGTACTGACTGGAGTGTAACGTTTTTGTTTTCCTGTCATGCCTATTGATGCTTTTTCTTTGCCTTTTTTTTATGTATGCTTCATATGCAATATACCTGCAATTTGTTACGAGCACAATCTGTTTTCCTTCCCCTCCCCCCCCCTTTACTGTGTTACACAAGTATGTGGGTAATAAATAAATAACTAAATAAATAAAGTCACCCAATTTTGAAAAATGTAACTGTTGAATGAGGTACAAAGGTGAAAATTTCGATTAGCATTCCTAGGCACAAGGTTTTCTCACAGCATTTAGTTCATACAGTCAAGCCCACTTATAATGAACCTGATGGTCACGCGGATTTCGTTTGTTATATCCGATGTTCGTAGTAAGTGGTCTCTTCGTATAACTGCCAAAAATATTAAGCCACTTAGAAGTAGCTTTTATTTGTTAAAAAAAAAACTGCATTATGTGCATCTACTTGTTAAAAGCAGGCGCTACCATGAATCTTTCCAAGCTCTCCAGGCTCTCTCCTCCCTGAGGCCCTTGCTGCCAACAATCAACTTTAGGGACCGGATACAACTAATCATGGTTGAAGCGTCCACAGCGGCTGGTGGCGGGTCAACTACATTAATCAGATTCCTAGCGGTACGGAAGTGCTCGTACTTGGCGTTAGACCACTTCGTCACAGCACGCGGCTCTAGAATGGTGTGGTCTGCAGGGACATAGTGATTCAAGGAAACATCAGACCAGCTACGCATCAACGATGCGTTGCCACAAATCTACATGCATCTGACCACATGCTTTTTCGAGAGCTTCATCTGTTGTTTCTAGGCCTAGGCGGGCTATGCGTACCAAGTGGCCAGCATGGCCAGCATGGCCAGCACGGCATTCAACGCTGCTGTTATTGATCCACGACCATAGGTAGTAGCTTCACCTGACTTTGCTTTCGACTATGTCCCAGTCTCGTGCCCACCACGCTTCCTTTTCTATTTGGGATACTTTGTCAAGCCGGCGAACATGAAGGGAATGACTGCCCTCATAGGCTTTCGGCACATGCTTGGCCGGCGGTTACTTACCGTTTCAGTGATACTTTCTATTGGATTTCTGGGTCAACATGTTCTTTCCGGGGCAGTGTCGTGTGAACTGAGAGACACTCTTTGATCTCCGCGCTTGCTGGAAGCGCGACCACTTCAACTTTGTGGGAGTTTACGGCGCCTTCTCGTTCTCTATAACCGAGTGGTGCGGCTAAAGTTGTTCGCTGTATCTAAGACGAACTGCCATTGACGTAATGCATTTTTCGATGGCAGCACACCACTCGTTTGTGATAAGCAAGCATTCGCTATATCTACGGCCGTTATAAGTGGACTTGACTGTATTTGTGTTGTTTTTGGCAGGAAAGAACTTTGCAACACATCCAGCCCATTTATGCCAACAGCAAAATTACCGGTGTCTTCCTCGTTTACGGATGTGCGCCCCTTACACAAATGAACAGCGGGGAGGCTGCTGGGTGGTTGGACTGTGGCAGAGTTTTTTCTCTGCATTCCCCGGACCTGTCCGGGAAACACAGGGGGGGGGGGGGGGCATCCATGTAGACCTTAGCTGCTTCACCCCACTGCCCTAACCTGTGTGGAGTAGCAGGCCAGGGCCCTGTTACCACCGGCCGACCTCTCCGCCTTTCTTTCATTAAAATTCCCTTTCTTCTTCTTCTTCGAAGCTGCTCTATGTTTCTCTTCTTCCTGGCCCACTCGTATATAAACACAACACACTACTTTTTTTTTAATGCTATGATGTGAACAAGATGAACAGCCTGTTTCTTAGGACAACGGCAGCTGGGTAACCCAAGACAGGGGACATGAGGCAGGAGGTTGGCGCTTCGGACTACCACCCTATCCCACTCTGACACTGACACCTCCCTGGTGTAGCGGCGCCATGCGAGCCACGGTAGAGATGGTGGTGGCGGCTGCCGCAGATGCACAGTAAATACGAACACGAAATGTTTCTCCGTGTTTCTTCGAATAATACCCCTGTCCATACGGACACTTTCAAAACCTATCAAGTCAAGATCCTTCGAGGTTCTTAATCACTATTGAACTCAAAGAAACTGTGCCGCTGCTACATAGAAAACTTTATCGTTGTCGAAAGATTCCATCATCTCGCACCAAGCTGCTATGACGCCGCTGTGGCCGGCAGTAATTTTGCAGGCATGCAAGCAATCAGCCTACAAGTTTATCCTGAACAGGTTAAAAATAAAATGTTTCTCTGTTACAATAACGTTAAGCACTCTTGAAATTCACTTCATTGTTTTAGACAAGTTTTATAGCATTCATGCAGTTTTAAGAAAGCTGGTGTTGACTGTTTCTGAACCACTAGCAACAGTGGTATTACACTTGCAGAATTTTGTAGCCGTCCTGTCTTTATTTTTGCAAAATAAGTTTCATATTTTATAAAGTTCCACATTTTTCAGAAATGATACTGCTCCAATTTTATTCCCCAGTATGTTGCTGCGAGTGCTGTGCATCCTAGAGTGTGCGCAGCCATCGCTCAAAGACCCTTGAGATCTCAGTACAGTTATGCGCTGTTCCTTTGACTCAATAAACTATTGACTTGATTGCCATCAGAGCCGCCTGTGTAGGAGCACTCACATGGCCTTTTGAGCTGATATACTATCGGTTCAAGTGCCTTCGAAATGACCGTGTGAAGGGTATAGCAGGGGTTTACTGCGAATGTTTGCTTGCCAATTGGATCTGCATTTGGTTCAAGGGCCTTCGAAATGACCGTGTGACGGGTATAATAAGGGTTTACTGTGAATGTTTGGTTGGCAACTAGATCTGCATTTATTTTTTTATTTTAATGTTCATTCTGTGCTATCATTTCGAGTCTTCACACGAAAACTGCATGCAACGAAAAATTGCAGACTTTTCTGAATTCTGTTATATCCAGGTTTAACTGTACATTCCACAGGCAGACTTACTTGTCAGAATGCTCTCGATCTGTGAATGCTGACAAGCTGTCAAACACTTTGAGGGCTTCCTCTGATATCTCAGCTGGTGTGTTACCTCGTCTGGCCTTCTCCACTTCATAAGGTGTCAAGCTTGGATCTTTGAAATACTGGCAAGAAAAAAAAGCCTCCAGTTAGTCCCCTGAGAAAGCCTATAATGCTTCAAGACACGCAATAATACAATACTGAGTATGCTTTTTGTTTACCTGTAGTGGGGAGAGTTCACACTGGAAAGGATCAAAAGGTGACAAATAGTTCCAAGAATCGTCACCAACATCATAATCCACATCAACCTGAAAAAAATACAGATCAATATTAAGTGCTATCAAGGCAGAAACAGGTAGCGACAGGAAAAATTGTGCAATAGGCAAAGACATGAAAAAGTGCCTAACATTACCAAACCTTTTGCGGGTTGATCGTGACTTACATATACATAGTGTGCAAGAAGTGCACCAAGAAAGTCATAGTAGCAGTCCACTTTACATGAGTTTAATATGTTATGCTCTTACTTCATGAACTTGCACATAACGAACAAGCATAGCATATAACGAACAAGTTTTTAGGTAATAAACCAAACCAAGAGACATGACCCCCTTGTCTTGCTTAACACAAGAATGCCGATGTCATCAGCACCTCAACACTAATACAGTAAATCCTCGCTAAGGCGTATTCACTTAAGCGGTAGCTCCCTTTAGGACACAGTCACATGAAATCCTTGACTCAGCTCCAAATAAACCTCATTCGTTTGTTGCCCAGTTATGATGTAGTGGCTTATCGCGAGCACTTTGGTTAGCACGTACCTATCGTCGCATACTAGGCTGAAGGGGTTTACCATAAAGCAGCCATGAACTGCCACACATCGCAAGGAAACTGCACTGGTGCTCATGACGTGTAGATCACAGTGACACGTCGATACTGATGCCATACAGTTTCTCAACATTACCTAGAGGGAAAGGAGGCGGCACTGCACTTCATCTACCATGAAGAGGTGCAGGAGTGCCGGAAAGATAAGATTTCTTATTTGGCTCGACTACTGTTGGGCAGAAAAATGCGCTAATAAAATAGTTTCATTTCATCACAGCACAGCTGCAGATTCAGAGGCAGAATCCAGATTTTTGGCCCACCGGTAAACAAGCCAAACACGAAGCCTCGTCTTCCTGGCATTCTTGGGGTGAATGAAGTGCTCGTTAAGAAACCAGCATAGACAATAATGCGAGTTTTCCCTCTAAGTAATAATGAGAAACTCTATGACTGATACGACACAGCACGCGACGAGCACGCTTTCAGCTGTTGACATGCCCGAGAGAGAGCACTCTCTCCACCCGTTACTGAGAGCACCATCGTGCTACCACCCTGTTCGCAGGTGCTGGTGCCCCAGTGATCAAGCCCCAAGCCCCCCGTGTGGATGTGCCCATCGCCATAACTATCATTTATCATTTTTACGTGACTCGGCTTCTCTGCAGCATGGTGACTCCAAAGTTTGGCTTGCCACAGCAAACCTTCGTTTTCCTCCATGTGTCATAGCTGTCATTCTCGCGTTGCTGGCTGACCGGCGTCATGGCACATTCAGGCCCATCTCGTTGGTTTGTCATGCCATTGGCATTGTCACGGACCATGCACTTCCCACGACTAGTGCTTCCCAACTGACATTACAAAAAAACTTGTTAATTTGGCCTCAATTAATTCGGAAATTCGGATAATTCGGACTGCTGCCGGAGTCCTGCCAAACGCCCATGCGAGTCTATGGCTTCGAAAGCTCATTTATTTGGATGCCGCAGGGCTCACATCTGTTAATTCGGATGGGCCCCTGAAGGGGCACAATGTTGATATAAGACATGCTATTCAGGTGATCGTCCAGATATTCGTCCACAAGCCTGAGTTGCACATTACACTGTCTCTTGTGCTCCTCTATGCGAGCAAAGGCAGACGTGTTGATGGTCGGCAGGTTCCCATCGATACACCAAAAGAGAGTCCGGCCGCATAGTGTTTTTTCGGAGCTTCGTCGTTAGCCTGTAGTGATGGCAGCTACCTGCTGCGCAAATCAGCAGGCCAGCCAAGCTGCACACCGTTTGGTATGACGATTGCCTTGCTGCCGTTTTTTTTTTTTCGAAGTCGTCTTGCCGCTCCGCACGCCAATGCGCACTTTCCTCGCTTCCATCCCAGTGGTATTTCCATTCTTCCAGCTCGCCGAAACTCCGCACTCGTCACGTGCTGTTCGCCCTTTGTGCAGTGAAGCCTCCTCACATGCGACGCCACATGCGAAGAAGCTCCAGCACAACCGTTTCAGACTTTGAAAGAAGCCGTGGTGACCCTTACTATTGTGGAGCAGTTCTGCTTCCGCCACTCCGATGGCGTGCACGAATAACATTTGACGGAACTGTGAGAAATCGCTGTTGTCGCGCAGTTTTGCATCTTAGAAGGAGACAACTATTGCCCAGGTTCCCTCCAAATAAATTTCGCTTTCACGCAAACGGTTTCTGACAATTTTGGAGGCCCATTTGATAATTCGAGATTTGGATAATTCTGACGTTTTTCTACTCCTTTGAACTCCGAATCAACGAGGTTTTACTGTACTCTCAGCACATCTCAGGTTGGGCTGAAACTCCAAGTGCTGACCACCAGCACCGGCGACAATGCCCGTGTGGGCTCTTAGCAAAATTGTCACAGCAGGAAAGTGCTCTGGAGACTGTCACCTTTTGTGTGTTTAGAGGCATGGACACTACAGTTCAGACTTTTCCAGTGTGGTTTGATAGTGACACTGTACCAAGCCTTATATGAAGCCTAATAGAGCAGTTGGGGCCAGTTTTAAGTACCTTTGAGGCAGCACTAGTCGCAGCACAGCCACCTCGGTGGCAGAAATAAACAACAGAAATCTAAGGTCCTACATTAATAATAGGTATCACCTATTACTAAGACAGTCAATATACAGTAGGCTCTCGTTAATTCAAACTTCAAGGGACCAGAGATTTTTGTTTGAATTATCAGAAGTGCACCCTAATATGATCCAAGACTAAATGCAATTTGCTGTATCAATATCTGTATAAAATATTTTTTTGGATCTACCGCATTTAAAAAATTGTAAGTCGACCTATTTTTCAAACTTTGAAAATCTGAAGTGGGAGGGTCTACTTAAAATCGAAACCAAAGCATCGCACCATAAATAAAGGCGAGACAAACGAGATATCAGGCATGCTACAGAGTGGTTGCATTTTTGCTGCACGGCTCCGTCACATCGCTCTTGGTGCTAGCCTTGAGCAGCTGCTATGTCAACGCGCAGAACTGGAATCCCCACCCCACGCGAGGCAGTCGATGGTGTCTGTCGATAAGCAGCAAACCGGCACCAGCCCACTACCCATACATGGCCGCCGATTGCGTCTGGTGATAAGCGGCGGCAGCCCAATAACGCATTTGCATCCTACTCTTAATAGGCATCGTCCAAGTTTTTTTTTTGTTTACTTTCAACCGCACACTAGGCACTCAAGGGAGTGTTGATAGCTGATGGACGGGCAGCTGTACCAATCGCGGCGGCACCACCACTCGGAACCGCAGTGGCTCCAGGGAGCGTCGGTAGCTGACGGAAGAACTGACGCCGCTCACGCGGTTTCTCTTTGGCTCTGGCGTATTTGATACTGCCAGCCGCGTTTCTTTTTAATGTAGTGCTTTAATGTAGTGCTTAATGTAGTTTTTAATGTAGTGCTTCACCATTAGTCATTTGTGCTCCGGGTCCAGTAAGTGACTGGCGCTTGTTCATAGCTATATATTCAAGATGGCTGTCATTCTTTATGCCGAAGAAACAAACTGCGTGCCGGGCCGCAAGTTCGACGTTCGCAACGGGTGATACAGGTGTGGCAGCATCAGCGAGGCAAAATTTTCAGCTTTTCCACAAGATGTCGTGATGTGGCTGTTTGTGAAGTGCAGGATTTCACTGCATGACGATGTTAGAACGACGAGCTGTGGGACCGCAGCAGCGATCACGACGGCAGTGCTGTGAGGACGATGGCGCAAGTCTGGACAGTGACTAATACATTTTCATTTTGGAATGTGCCCACGGGCGCTCCCGCGCACGGCAGCGGCTGGCGATAAGCGGAGGCCACGGGAGAGTGCTATCACATTCTATTATTAAGGGCCAAGCGTAAATGACCCCCAAGTTTGTTTTTGTTTTTTTCAGAAATGTGATGTGGGGGGGGTCAACTTACTTTCGAGCCGGCTTACAATCGTGCAAATATGGTATTTCTTTATGCAAATGTAACTAAATGCTTTAGCACAACATAAAATATAGGTGAAGGGCAGTGACAAGTTGGTTTACTCAAGTGTGGTCGAAAAACGTTATCAAGAACGCACTGGTTTCACAAGAGAGTAAAACGCCAAGGGACGAAAAAAAAAAAGGTAACAATCATTCAGAGGTCAAAAAGTCAGATGGCTATAAAAAAAACTTCCTGGGACTGTTTCGCACTGTAGTAAATTTAATTGATGAAAAAACAGGCAGGGGTCGTCTGCATTTCAGTGAAAAACTTCGTAGCAGTGACGGTTTCTTGACATTCTATCATTTTGTTGTGCATGCCCACTGTTGAGAATATCAAAGCAGAACTGCTACAAAACAGTAAGGCTTTCCGCGGGCTCCTTCACGGGTGCGAACCAGTAGCAGTGGATCCTCCTCATACGGCTTCACCACTCCCGCTGCTGGCCGGTTACCCACCGGTTTCCTCAAAATGGGCACAAGCTATGGCCTGGCCTGGTGCTCGGCTTACTAGGGTTACATGGCTTGGTATAGGAGCCTACACCTTCAAATCCCGTCCTTGTGGGCTTGGAAGAGAGACACAGCTAAGAGAAAAACAAACCACACACAACAAGCAGGACCACACAGATGGATGCAAAGGAAACGCACATTTATGCATGAACTTGGAGGAGACTGAAGCTTCGCCTTTAAGAGCAAAAGGTGATAGTGTTATAGAGCCACCACCGCTTATCAGCAGCTGCTATCAGCAGCCGCACGCGGGAGAAAGAGGGGGGGAGGGGGGGGGGGGATGCCAGTTTTGCGTGTTGATGGAGCAGCGATGAGCAGCTGCTCAAGGTCAACCCGAAGAGCGATGCGACGGAGCCGCAGCAGCTTGGTGACGCTGACAACGACACCGGCTTTTCTGCCTCACCAGCTCCTTAACGCTCTCGCGTTAAAAATTAGACTAGCGGCATGACAATTAAGTGTCCGAACTGGCACGCAGTTGGGATTAGTTCGCAGACGTGCGTCCGGCAGCCGCAATCGTCGTGAGCTGGTAGCGAAGCTCAAAAAACGAAACTATGCCGCTACAGGGCAACTCTGATCAACATGGTCCCCCTTTACGCCACGTCAGAGCTAACCAGTTGGAGGGGCCAGATTTTCAGTTCACGCAGCGCGCAAACTAAACTCGTTTGACCTCAGTCGCCGCTCTTTCACGCACCGGGAACGTCGCGCAAGACAAAAAGTTTTAATTAACCGAATTTAAAAGAAATTGCGGTACGACAATAAACTTCTTTTTGGGCCAGTTGGTGCACTTTGAACATCAGAAAAGGCAGCTAACGTTTGACTTTTTATGTCTTGTTGCTTGCTTGGGCTTGCTGTTATCTTTCACGATTGTTCGTTCTCCTCCTTTTCATCTCTGATCCTCGCCTTATTTAGGTGTGCATTCCTTGAATAAAATTCAGTTGATAGTCAGCGTTGTGTCTTCTCCTTTCTTCATCTGTGGTTGCATGCTTTGGCACTGCTCATTTTAGATTGCTTTTAAGATTGCGGTATGAATTAAGCGGCTTTAAAATGCAATGAAAATATAGCCAGGCAACCAAAATTTTGAAATTTCTTTGAATTACCTG
The DNA here is from genome assembly GCF_052857255.1 of Amblyomma americanum. Classification (NCBI taxonomy): domain Eukaryota; kingdom Metazoa; phylum Arthropoda; class Arachnida; order Ixodida; family Ixodidae; genus Amblyomma; species Amblyomma americanum. The sequence goes on along the minus strand of NC_135497.1, from coordinate 193,854,983 downwards.
GAAGCACGAATTATCCGGGTTTGAATTATTGCAAGTCTATGAATTTAAGTTTTTTTCGGTTAGGGGGTATTATCCGGGTTTGAATTATTGCAAGTCTATGTATTAAGTTTTTTTCAGTTAGGGGGTATTGACACCTTGTACATAGTTTTTTTTACAGTCCCGCAAGGTATGTCTTAACTATGTTTCACTAAATTTCACTCGATAACGTAGATACTCAATTGCTTAGTGGAAGTGGCATGTCTCAACTGTGATTCACTAAATTTCACTCGACAACGTAGATACTCAATTGTGTAGTGGAAGTATCATGCCGAAATTGCCATAAAAAGCATGCACTATCATTTTAACCAATTAAAGTTCACTACAAGCCTTCAGCCACAGTTGCGACCTGCTACACTGAAACTCATGGAACGATCAAAACCAGTAAGCCAGAATTACATAGCTTTGGTATAGTATGTAGGGTAAACAACATTCCTAAGCTACATGTAGGCTTTATGAGAGACGCCATAGTGGAGAGCTTTGGAGGAGTGTGCAGATGGCAAAGAAACAACAGATTAAACCTGGTAAGGCATCCAAATGCAGCAATACCATCAAAAACACATGTATGGACTGTTTGCACTGTTAATAGGAGAAGCATAGTGACATGGCCCTTGCATGCCAAGAGCAATGAATCTCTGAAAAAAATCTTCATGTTAACCTTCCACAGAACCCGCAAGCTATGACAGTATATCTCTTGCCAAGATAAAAATTTTATGCACACTGTGATTCTTCTAGCATGCGGCAGATGCATACATAGTTATCCCTTGCACCTCTTGCACAGTGGCTCACAAGCACTAGTTTTCTCTGTCCCAAGGTCAGGCCACAGTGCCACAAGGTTGGTTTATGGGGTTTAACGTCCCAAAGCGACTCAGGCTATGAGGAACGCCGTAGTGGAGGGTTCCGGAAATTTCGACCACCTGGGGTTCATTAACGTGGACTGACATCGCACAGTGCATGGGCCTCTAGAATTTCACCTCCACTGAAATTCTACCGCCGCGGCCGGGATCGAACACGCGTCTTTTGGGTCAGCAGCTGAGCGCCATAACCACTGAGCCACTGCGGCGGCCTGCCACAAGGTTGATTTGCAACATTCGGAGAAGTGCCCACAGTATGGCATTGTCACCATCATGCACACCAATGAAGCTTCTTCAAATGAAAAACATGCCAATAACTACCAGTGTTGCAAGTGCCCTTTAAATAACTCGCAATACCTTTTTTAAGAGACTTTCCGTGTATAAAATAAATATAAAGAAACTTGCCATGCCAATGTCATTGTCTCCATCTGAAAGATATGGCTCGTCCTCACTGGAGATTGCTTCAAAACCATTGTCATCATCATCCATGTTGGCAACTGGAGTCATGTCAGCTTCCTCAGGAAAATCGCCCGGGAAACGCTCGGGAGAGCTGTCGGGAGTGATGCTTTCATACAGGTCGTCATCTTCCAAGAGGCCATCCCCAATTGGCTCCATTGGAATCACAGTGGCAGCTGGCGGCACTGCAGATACTGTCTGGATTGTCGGAATCGGTGCAGCATTGGTTATTATCGGAGGTGTTCTTGGTGCAGCTGGTCTAGTTTGTGCCTGCTTAACCGAGGAAGGCTTCGCTGGTGATTCTGGCTCATCTGGTTCCTCCTCTTTTGGCGTCCGCGGACCTCGAGGCGTCACCTCACGATCATCGTCCAGCTCGTCATCACCTTCATCCGGCGACTGTGTGGCACAAGGTGAACGAGGGGGCGTCATGGGTGGCGTCTTGGGTGGAGTCCGTGGCCGGGGTGAATGAATTGGTGGTGAAGCAGGCCGTGGCAAAGGTGGCGTCGATGGCCGCCTGGGGTCAATGACTCTTATAATCCCTTCACTGCTGCTTCTCCTCCTGCAAATATGAAAGGCAAGCTATGTCAGTGATCACCTCGCAATAATGAAAATTGCGAACAGACTTCATGGAGTGCCAAAAGGAATTAATGAGCACAACCTCTCCCCATCTTTACAATAGTAGTGCCATTAATTGCAAACAGTTAGCAAGGTTTCCTGGCTAGTAATTGGCTTCCAAGGCTTCCTGGCTTGAAGTCACGAGTATCTTTCGTTCATAATTTCCAGAGACATGCCTTCCAAGACATGCAGCACATTCCAATAATGCATGATTTCCTAGAAATTGCCACAAGAAAGATGTGAAAAAATAGCAGAAAATAGCCTTGCGCGTAAGGCAGTGCAAATATGCTGCAGATTACAAGCACCTTAAAAACTCCTACTGAACTTCGTTGCATTCAAAAATCTGCATCAGCATTCACGGAACTTGTTAAAGGGGTACTGAGGACAACTCCATGCAATTATTCTTCTCAGTATGAATTGATTCTTTGGCTCTTTCTGCATATGCTGGTGTTTGTCCAGCACCAAAATACTCATTTATCACCAATAAAATTGGATTAAAAATTTTCTCGCTAGTGCATACCAATAGTGATATCCTATCGAAAAGGATGTGCTGCCTCCGTTTTGAGGTGGATGGTAGCGTAGCGAAGCGTCTGGGATCCACACCCGAAAATCGGTGTCGATACATGCATTTTACTTGCGAAATCAGCCAGCCATGACGATGCCTTATTTCGTTTTTTGGCCTTTTCTAGCTTATAAAGTATCTGTTTTTGGTGAGAGTGGTCTCTTTGTGATTAGAACACAGTACCCTATTGATACAGGCCAACTTCAATTTGTCTTCAGTTTACCTTTAACAGTGCTCTGTGATTGAGCAGCGCACGAGAAATGTCGAATTGTGACAGCCTGTGAGATGACAGTCTAATCGAGACAGATAATGTAAAGCCGGCCTCCTGTTGTTGCCTCCTATCAAATTCATGTAAGCCTAACCTTTGCATCTGCTTCACACAACACCATTACCGGCTTTCGTAGGGGTAGATTACAGAGTGCTTCACATATCCTCAATTTGTACTGCAACTCTCGTGGGAGGTAATAACAAAAATTCCTGATAGGTCAGCTGCCACAACCCTCGTCAGAATTCCTAGCAGGGCTTCCAAAAGTAAATCCAAAAAACATGATGACCATTCTCTTGATGGCACAAAACACTGCAAACATTGAAGTTTACATTCCCTTTCAAAAAAGTGCATGTCTACAAGACTGCAAGTGGTAGGACTAACAATAGGCCTCTTATGAATGCTTTTGGAGCAGAGAAAATCACAATCTGTAGCAGCAATTTCATGTTTTGTCATAGAATAAATTACATTTTACAGTGAAACTCCACCTTTTGCTGCAAGTAAAAAGTTAAAAATAAAGGCTTGTGGCAAAATTTTGGCTTTTGAAACAAACAGGGTTCACTAGGACCTCATTTGCATGCAAAAAAAGAATCTCTTTTAATGGTTCTAGTTTCATGAACACAACTGCAAGCAATGCAGCTGGCCGGAAGACATTCGAGGAGGAAGAGTACGTCGCTGGTGACACCGAAAAAATTGGCAGCTTGAGCTTCAATGCAAGCAGGACAATCATTTCTACTCTCCATCGCTGCATGGAGCAAGTGCCAACAGAGAAGTGCCGCCCCAAATACAGAACTGTCACAGAGATACAGCCAACTTAGCGCCCGCATATCAGTCCCATTGCACTGTAGAGCATGCGATAGGCCCATAAATGCCATCACAGTTGAAAAAGAGGCAGCATAGTGATTTGAAAACAAAGTTTTTCTTCTGAGCACATCAACAGCGTTTGACTGATTTGAGTTCTTAGCTCTGGCAGTTAGATAAAATTCCACATACAAATTTTAATGCTTCTTTAAATCGGTGACAACAGTGGCTGTCATATCCGATGCTGTTCACAGCACAGTTTCACAAAAGCACCAGTTTGCTTCAGTTTCAGCAACATTTTTAACTACAGTCAAACCCGCATATATCGAACTCGCAAAAAAAACGGAATTAGTTTGATATATCACGTTTAAAGAAATTGACAATGTACAAAACGCACCTCATCAAGAACTGTTCTTTACTTCCTAAAGACATGTACGGCGTGCATATTAGCACGAGAAATAGTAGCCGATTGTCTTCTGCTTTTTCGCTTTCAAAGAATTGTTTAGCATGCACTTTTCAATGTTGTCGAGTGACTGGGAACAGTCAAGTCCACAGCCTTCTATGGACGCGCAGTGGCAACGAACAACACTCAGCGCATGAAGTGCTTCGGAACACGTGGGCGGGTTGGAACTCGTTGGGTCTTCGCAGTTACTGTCGCCGGCGAGATCCCTAGCCAGATCGGCAACAATATCTTCATCAGCGAGCTCTCCGCTAGTCGCAACATCGTCGTCAATGGAGAGTCTGTAGCTGCAGTTTCATCACAAACGGCACCTGGGAACTCTGACAGCTGTGTTAACAAGTCGTCAAGTTCCTCCGCCAGTTGCAACATCGTCGTCAATGGAGAGTCTGTAGCTGCAGTCCCATCACAAACGGCACCTGGGAACTCTGACAGCTGTGTTAACAAGTCGTCAAGTTCCTCGAGTGGTTCATCGATGTCGAGGGGTTCATCGCAACTTTCAGTTGAGCTGGCGACAGCCTCACCGGAAGCACAGAGTCCACAGTGACGGAAACAATTTCGAATTGTTTCTTTTTTGACGTTGTTCCACGGGGCATTCAAAATCGTTATTGCGCCCGGGAGGTCAATTTTCAACTCCCGGCCAGTGCGGAGATTTAGCCATAATCATTGCACAAGGTGCTTTCTGTAGCCTGCCTTCAGTGCACGAATGACACCTTGATCCAAAGGCTGCAGCACCGACGTTGTGTTCGGTGGCAGGAAGCAAAGCTCTATATTGCTGACACTGACCTTACAATGGTAAGCAGAACAATTATCAAAGAGTAAGCAGACCTTTCTGCCTTTGCTTACCAGGTCATCATCCCAGGACTTCAGCCACTTGCCAAAAACTTCACTTGTCATCCAAGCTTTTCCGTTGGACACGTAGGTCACCGTAACAGAGAGTGCATTCTTCAGGCACTGCGGCGATTTGCTCTTGCCAATCACAAGTGGTCGAAGCTTGCTCGATCCATCGACGTTGGTGGCGAGCAACACAGATATTCGGGCTTTGGTAACTTTCCCGCCGTGGGACTTATCATCACGACACGAAAGCGTTTTGTTGGGCAGCATTTGCCACAACAAGGCTGTCTCATCGGCATGAAATATATTGCGGGGATGATATCTTGCCGTGATGTCGCTTTAATTTCTGTCAATCCATTTCTGCACACTGCTGACGTCCACCATGCGGCTTTCACCGGTGACAGCCCGGCCGACAATGCTGTGGCACTCTTTGAAGCGCTGCAGCCAACCTGAACCGCCTTTGAAGTCGGGTCTGTTCAGTATGAAAGTGAGATCCTTCGCTTTCTGCTCAATTATGGGGCGAGAAACAGGGATGTTCAGCGACCTGACATCAAGGAACCACTTGTACACTGCTGCCTCCACGTCTTCATATGCAGACGTGCGTACTCGGCGGGCGCCGGTAGCACCAGGCCTCTTGTCCGCCTTAGCCCTAATGTCGGCCTTATTTTTCAAGACCGTAGTCAGCGTGCTTCTTGGGATGTTGTACGCTGTGGCGACATCAGACTTCTTTTCTCCACGTTCAACTCTTTTGATAATCTCCATCTTTGTGGATATTGTAAAGTTCTGCCGTTTCACGGCAGGCATCTCGTTAAACAGAGCGGACGAGCACTATGTTCCGAGGACACGACTTGCAACTGAACTGCGGGCAGGCACACGTGCCACATGGCTGTGACAGAGCGAGAGATGGGTCGAACCACTTTTTCTAGGGGGTGGCTGTCTGAGGGAGGGAGAGCCGTGTCACACACACGCAGTTGGGCTAAACCACTCTGGGAGGGAGGTGTCAGCAGCTGGCCCGGCTGCTACGAGGGAAAGCCAACTTCTGGGGAAATTCTCCGGTGTTGAAGTTCGATATATCGCGTGCGGCTGCTATTTTTGTTCGATTTAACCATACTTTTTCCTATATGTTCTCATTGTAACATTACGGTGTTCAGAAATTGTTCGATATACGAGGTAATTCGATATAAACGAGTTCGATATAGTCGGGTTCGACTGTATACTCGATTCATGAACTCCTCGCAGCGCCCAAATGGAGCAGCCAACCCACTGCAATTCCAGCCAGCACAGTGCTGTGGTCAAAGGTTTAGCTGTGCAGCTGACAGCATCTATTATAGTCGGATACAAACCAAGAATGAAGCAGCGGGTGCCTTTCATAGGAGGCACTCCAGCCAATGGCGTCAACCGATTTTCATGACATTAAACCACTCAAGCCAAGGTTAATCCCCTTTCATCTGCTGCCCCCTGCGACAAGAATAACCACAAAGTCATGAAAGTCAGTCAGTTCCACTGGCCAGAGGGCCTCCTCTGAGGGGCATCTGCCAGTTTGTTCTTAAGTTGTATCTAACTTGAGAGCGCTGAAGGTTGCACTCGGCTCTAAAAGGTCCAGTATGTATAGTACACCAGTTTGCTTTGCATTTCACCTGGAGGCTGTCTTTTTGGCATAATGTGTTTTATTTATTCATTCGTAACCTGTTTCTGCACTACTTCTCCAGCAAACTAACCTTAGTGAACGTTTGTACATCTTAGCTTTGGTCGAGGTAATGGCATTCGATATAAACTTCATTTGTCTTTGCAGCTGCCTTGTCTGTGCGCGCAGGTGCACAGCAGAACTATTTAGTAGTATACCTACTGACACTGGATATTTACACTTGACTGCCTCAAAAATAAGTTGTACTTTAAATGGCTAGGCCCTGTACACAACAAAGCTCTCCGGCTTTCAACTGGTGAATACAGAAAGTTGCTCTGCCAAGCCTGCTTGTAGAGGTCAACGAACCATCTCTAGAACACAGAAGAACTGCATTGCGCATAGTCCCTCCAGAATATTAGTCAATAAAGAATCTAGAGTGACCAGGCCAGTATGGTTTGAAAAGATGTACCACAATCTTGGCATACTGGACACATTACCCTCTACAGCACAAAGCTCTGACCCACTACCTCCATGGTATAGATTCCACAAAATCTGGGATCTCATTCCCACAAGAACTTATCATGCAGGAATACCTCAAACTAGGGAAGAAATATGGCAGCTATACTGAGTCTTACAAGGATGGTTCAAACGTTTTTGAACCATCCATATAAAACTCTTGTATATAAAGCTTGTTGCTTTGGAAGTGCAGTAATGCAAAATGACCAGGAAAAAACAGTATAAGGTTTCTGCAGTGCAGAACAATTTTCACTGGCGAATGTTATGCAGTCTGTCTTGTAATAAAAAATAGTCACAAAATCGACAAAAGTATTATCTACACTGACTCCCTAAACATGTTCAGACTACTTAACTACAGTAAAAGCTCATTATTTGAACTTCAAGGAACCGGAAAAATGTTCGAATTATCCGAAAGTTCTATTATCGAATGACCGTAAAAAAAGTAACAAGAACCCCTTGCATCACAGTAAATTTATTTGGTGAAAGACTAGGCAATCGTTGCTTGCTCTTGCGATGAGAACAGCGTGACAATGACTATTTTTAGTGGTGGAACTCAACTGCAACTGCGTCTCACACTTCACAAGTGGCAGCATCATGTGTGGGGAGGCTTCACCGCACGAACTGCGAATGGGTCATGATGAGCGCATAGTTTCGGTGCACTGGAAGGACGGAAGAACCACACGGACAGGGATTCTTCCGAAGTGGAGAGGGAGGGAAGAGAGAGAGACGGTCGGCAGGTGGGGAGGTGGAAATATCCCCCTAAACACCACCTACCATGGTTGGCAGATAGAGGCTTCACCCTGATTCTGACGCCGCTGCTGGCCAGTATTTGGCCTCAGGACCCCTAATGCTATCGCATGAACTCTTTAACCACCAAAATAATTCCCAGAAAACGTACCGAAATCACCTAATTTTCTGGCAATTGTTGGCGAAAATGACCGTTGTCAGGCTCAAAACGCATTTTTAATGGACAACTACCGCCCTCTAGTGTTGAAAATTTCAACCAACGCAACTGCCAACCATAACTCGTCTTTGGCAGTGGGAGTTGTGCAACATCGAGTGGGTTGAGCGTGACTCATCAGTAGCGATTATTGGTACAGTCGAGCCTGGTTATAACAAACAGCATGACTCACCGGAATTTATTCGATATATGAAGTAGTTTGGTACATAACCAAACCTGCTTATAATGGATTTCATTATCAAGTTCGTTATACCACGAGATTGAGAACAGTCGAGCGAAAACACCAGCTTTGTGGCCGCAACAGCCGTCAGCGTTCGGTTACACTCTCGTTTTTGTTTTTTTGTTTTTTGTCTTAATGGCAGACTTTAGGGGTGTGCGAATACTTGAATACGAATCGAACATCAAATTTTCAAATAATTCGATTCGCGAATCGAATACTTATTATTTGGGTAACCAAATATTCGGTATTCAGATGACTGCGCCAATGCGAGATCTGCCATTCCTCCTCCCTCTCCCAATCCTCCAGCGCAGTCTTCGGGTTTTCTGATCATGCGACACACATTTTTTAACGCAACAGCGTTAAGGGCCTCGTGTCGCAGAAAAGCTGGTGTGAGCGGCGTTGGCCGTGAGCGAAAAATCTTTCCCCTCCCTCCACCTCGCAATGTACGCCACTGCCTTAACAGATAGCGCATGACGGCAGCGCCCCCCGCTCGTCTCGTTTGGGTGCAGTGGGGCCGTGCGGGCACGCAGGAATCACGCGGTGAGCGGAAAACAATGCAGCACACATCCAAAACGCGTTCACCACGAAGCTTGCGGTTTGCTGCCCGTTCGTTCAGCGTGGAAGCTATGCTGGCGTTCGTGGCATCGGGTTTGTTGAGAACGATGTGCCGATGAACTACGAGTGCAACTTGAGTCCCGCGCGTTTCGGCAAGGCGCCTGGCAGCGCTTCTACGCGGTTTGCCGCTCCGCGCGTCCGTTTCACCGTACGTAGCAGAGCAGTTTGTCTAACAGGCAAGGCGTCATGCCGAACGGACGGTGGCGTTATGTGGACTCCCTGGCAGTGCTGCAACATGCTGTCGCGTTCCACTCTTAAAGGCGAAGCTTAAGCGTCCTTCAATTTTTTAATATACAGCTGCCGAACAGCAGGCGGAAATAAATTCTCAATAGCACATACGTATTAGCCCTCATGACACAACTGAATCATGAACAGCCAAAAAAAAATACACCACTTCACGCCGCCGGAACATCGCTAGCAGCACAGGTCACGAGCGACACCAACCACAGCACAACACAAGCCACGGTAGGTGTGCACCTTTAAAGACTTTACCTATTTCGCTGTCAACACGCGTGGAACTGATTTTCCTGTGAAAGTTTGTTGTGAACGATGGTACGCCGGCCTGCGAGGTCACTAGGTCTATTATATTCGCCTGCACTACGTGAACTGGTTCTCGCGGTGCTGCACTTCGCCATTCGTTTCAGCGGTGCAAGATGGCACCGTCTGCACGACGTCATTCGTTACAAAAAAAGTGCAGACGTTGAGCAGATCTAGTTCAGTAAAGTGCAGGAAAACTGTGCACCTCTTCAGTGGTCGGTGCCGAAATGGTGCAGCTGCAGCCGCCATAGAAGCAGACAACTGCTTGCACTTTGCGATAAACGTCGGATATACTCAAAGTATTCCACTCGTCAATGATAACAGTGCCTCACATGGGCCCGCCGACTGTTATGGAACGTGAGTGGCCACCCGAGAAGGCGGCGACGGAGGTGGGGACGGCGGCCCTCGCCAGCACCTTGCATCTCTCGACCATTGTGCTCTCAACGGACCCGTAACTGGCGTCTTTCCTTTCTACTAATAAAGTTATATTAGTACTCGAAGGCGGTTATGTTAACTAAAAAGTAAACACGTGCATGCAGCGCATGATGCACGTTGTTGCAACAACCGCTTAGCATGTAAGTCGGCGGCGCGCGCACACCTCAGTCGTGTTCAGTAAAAGAACACACATGCGTTTCACTTAGCTGCAGCAAGGTTGCATCGAGGCTGATTCATGGCAACACTTCGTTGCAATGTGCTGTTTGAAAATTCTTCATGCAATTCGGAATGTTGGCGGCCGTTGATTTGGGCGCCACGCTGCTGGCTGCAATTTGGTGACGACGCCAAGGCTAGCAGACGACCAGGCCTGCACTCGACCATTCGTTTTGGAAGTAGCCAATGCCCATTGCAGCACTTGAGCTGCTGGAACTGGCTCTGCACGCTCGAGGCGCCGCCGCGGAGCTTTACAGAACTGGTGCAGGGAAAGCAGGCAAATCTAATGGACCTACTATTAGCGACCACGAAAAGAGCAGCGTTTACTCCTAGTCACCATTTAGGTCACGGGCCATCCTATTCCAATAAAGATTCATTCATTATGTTGAAATGTTTACTTTTCAGAAGAGAGAGAAGCGTGCTGCATCTAGAAAACAACAGCACTGAATAAAACGGATGGTGGCATTTATGAATGCACGCAGCGCCACCTGTCGAGTGCAAGAAGTTTCCCACTCGTGGTTGTACGCGCGCCCACGGCGCCGCGCTGTCCGTGCTTCACATGTTCGCGAAAAAAAAAGCAGTCAAAAGATGGACCACAGTGAAGAGACGAGGCACACACACACGACGACGCTTCACAGTTCCGTGTCTCTATGGTTCTGTTTTGTTTTCCGTGTCTCCGCGCTGTTTCGTTCAGGTCTGCAGACCAAAGGCACGAAAGGATTGTATCGGTTTGTGTGGAGTGCCTGTCTCAGCAACAAGGCTGATCACACGAAAAGTGCGATCTGGAAACATTTCGTCAAAGATAATTCACAGGAAGCGACATGCAAGACTTGCAATGCCAAACTTTGGACGCCGTCGGGCAAAACGACACCGCTGGCGAACGGCCTAAGGAACAAACATTACGCTTTGCACAGCGCGTTTTTGGTGGAAAGTGGGAAGCGAACAAGTTTCGGTAGCATCGCAGCCTTCTATCAAATGTAAGTTCGACACGGCCAAGGAGTTGTCGCAGCGCCGAAGACAAGAAATCACGATGTGGATTGCGCGGATGCTGACAATCGACCTACAGCCATACGACTTTGTTGAAAGCCGAGGGTTCAAGGAGTTAATGCATGATGTGGAGAAGGAGGGGCGGCGCTGCGAGAGGGGTTTCGGAACGCCAACGAGGAAATTTCCGAACAATCATCCCCTACCTGTACAGGGACACTGTAAGCGCTGTCAAGCGCCGAATTCACACCGGACCTGCAGGAAGGAGTACAGTCTTTGTCGTTCACCAGTGACATGTGGACGTCAAGGTGAAACCAGTGCTACATTAGTCTCCCGTGCCATTACTTGACCTCGAACTTCGAAATCCGAGCGTTCACGTCGGGCAACCAGCACGTGATTGACAGTCACACTGCATGCAACATCTTAGCACACCTGGAACCAATGACGAGTGAATGGGATCTGCCACTGCAAGTGGTATCTATTTTTGTTGTGACTGACAATGCTCGAAATTTCCGCGACGCTCTCCGGGACTTTCAGTGTACTCCCGTGCAGTGTTTGGGCCATACATAGCAATTGGCCATCAAGGATGCCAAGGAAGAAACTGCAGGAGTGCCTGCCATTCTCAAAAAATGCCGTGCAATAGTGGTCCATTATAAGCACAGTGCCCAAGCTGCAGCAAGACTAAAGGACTGCCAGCGGCAGATGGAGCTGCCCCTGCTCGAGCTCGTCCAGAATGTAGACACCGAGTGGAATAGCGAGCCTGACATGCTGTCACGTGTCCCTCAGCTTAAAGAGGCAGGTTGCCTTGAACTCGCTACCTCTGAGACAGTGGTATCCAGCCTGATACCACAGGAATGGAAAACGGTGCCAATTGCATCAGCAACAAATGACCTGAGTGGGCAGAAGCATGCAACCTTGTCTTCGGTGATACCATTCCTTTACGGAACGCACATGGTGCTGAAGGACTGTGCTACAGTGGATGACGACACGTCACTGTTCGCAAAAAATTGAGAAGAAAGTGTGAAGGAGATTTCCTAACCACAATGAGCAAAAAGAGTACATCATGGAAAATGGCATGTGACCCACGATTCAAAAACATCTTCTGTACTGAAGCTTTACAAGGAACAAGGCTTCTGGAACATGCATGGAGTGAGCTGCAGAGCTCGCCAACCCCACCATCAGTGACTGTGCTCAGCCCTCAACACCTACAGCACAAAAGCAGCGTAGTGCCAGCATATGGGACAATATCGACAAACTTGCAATGTCATCTGGGAAGAGACACAACCGTGAACCAGGTAACACTGATGAATTTCAGCGGTACCTTCGAGAGCCAGTTTGCACCAGGGATGAAGGCCATTTGGCGTACTGGAGGAAAACAGGCAAGCAGAACTTTCCCGGTCTGTACAGAATGGCCATGAAATACCTGGCTGTACCAGCAACGCAAGTTCCAAGTGAAAAACTATTTTCTACAGCTGGCAACACTGTCACATCCAGGCGAGAAAAGCTGCTGCCGGATCACGTGCAGCAGCTGCTTTTTTTTGCATCAGAACTTATAAATTATAAGCACATCAGCAAATGTTTGAATAAATTTGTTACTATTCGATATTCCGTTTTTTTTTTCTTGATTCGATTCGATATTCAATTCGAGAGGCACTATTCGGTATTCGCACACCCCTAGCCGACTTGTTTCTAAAATTTTTAAAACTACTAAGTGTGTTCCTGGCAATTTGAAGTGCACTGCAACATCAAATTTCTTTGCGCCATGCTCGACGCGCTGAATATTCAATTTTCACTCTGTCAGGAAGCGGCAGGGCTAGCCACAGCTTCATCACCACCTTAGCCACATGACACATTCGCTGGGAAAGTGCAGAAAACAGCAGGTACAGAATTAGCAGCAACGGCCGGAATCATGCCAGCTGCTGTAAGGCTTGAGCACGCAACGTGAAGAAAGCATGCAGAATAAAAAAAAGCTAACTGTGATTGAAAGCAGGCAATTTTTCAGTAAGGCACTCTGCAACTACTGGCTCTGCAGCATGTTGGTGCGCTACCAAGTTCCTGAGCGAGCTATTGCAGCCAGCACACTTGACAAAACTGCTGCGGCAGCTACTCGGCTCGCTGCAAAGACTGCCGGTAGCGCTGTGTCTTCCTTGCAGACACGCATACCACTGTTTAAAAGAACGGGCCAAGAGCAATGCTTTAAAAGCAGGAGTACGTAGTGCCAGAGATGTCACATTGCTTTTGTAAGCCACTTTTCCCTTCTCGCCTGTCACCTGACATGGCCCGACAGTAGTTCTTTCTGGTTCTGCCTGGTTCATCTTCTTTCCTAAAGCGCGATAGGCCTGAAGCTGCCTGCGCGTAGTTGGTCACGTGGGGGGCAGCTGCAGAATAGGAGGGCTGCAATGCAAGGTAGGGCAAAGGTGCAGAGTTTAAAGAGGGCTCTCTTTTCCTGAACAGGCCCTCAGGATCAGTGTGACCAGGCACAGCTGCCAGGAGCCGGCGTGGCCTGCATGCTGTCGTGCTTGGGTGCAGATTGATGATGCACGCTCGGAGTTCGATATATCTAATGTGCAGTTCATTGTAGAAAGTATATTTCACATGAATACTGATGAACAGCTTCAGGTGTTCAATACTGTTAACCCCCGATTTAACGAAGTCGGTAAAATCGGCAGTTTACTTTGTAATACTGAAATTTCGCTACATTGTAATTCATCTCCTAGCATGCTAAGAATCTGCCAGAAACTTGCTGTGGATGAATCAAAGGGAAAAAAACCTTTATTTGCGATTAAAGTGGTCCTGCCCTTTCTTCGACAGCAGCAACGGTATTAAGCGAGTCTTATGTTGCGAGCTCACAAACCGCCTCAGCACGTCTATCGCGCCAAACATCTCGTGGATGACAAAAATTATTGTGGGACGATAAAAAGAATGAAAAATAAATTGTCCCTGCCCGTACCAATAAGTATAATGGGCTTCTCGTGGATGACGGGAACAACACACTCATCATGTCATGTTTTTTTTGTTTTGCGGCCATCATCATCCTTCTGCTGAGCACACCGCTGACACGATGACGCATTCCGCCACTGCGACCTCGTGTCCAGTGGCTTCACAGTGAGCCACGCCGTCCTTGCCCCTCCTCTCCCTTTCCTTACTCTCCTTTTTTTCCCTATGTTGGCGAGAGCAAGAAGTGTCCTCCAATCACCAACCAGTGCAATGAAATCAGGCCCACCCCTATCATTTCTGCCGTAAATGTGTGTGCTTATTTTTGTGCACAAACATCGTCTGGGTGAGAAGAGAGGTTGTCAGGTGTGAAGCGCACGATGGGCTTCGCAGCTGACGGGTGTGCCAACAGCACTGACCTCAGCACTCTATTTACCAAACTTTAGTCGTTTGTAAATGCAATACCTTTGAGCACAGGCAGCGTGTCACATTCAGTGCCAATTTTGGGCGAGATAGTGAGAGCTACAGGTTGGCCTGGCAGGATGCCAAGCTATGCAAACGCTCGTCCCAGCCTTGCCTGTACTACCCCAGATGGCGTGGTCGGCGGCGCGCTCACCACTATGATCATCGTCATATTTGCGGCTGCCTATGCACTGCGTATGTGAAAGCTGGACGACGCCCATATCGTACATGCTCCGATGTGCGCTTCTGCACGCACTCCGTTCAACCACTCGCGCCAGTGATACAATTTTTCCTAGTGTTTATTTCATTTCGTTACATTGAAATTGCTGCAAAATCTACTTCGTTACACTGAAGCTAAAAATACATGGTGTTCAGTTGGCGCGTAAGTTATGAAAACTGGAATACTTCGTTACATTGAAGATTTCGTTACAGTGAAGTTTGTTACATCTGGATTGAACTGTATAAACCATAATTCGTTCTACCCGGGTTCATTATAATTGGGTTTGACTGTATCTTCCATGATGTGTACAGTTCCGGTAGGGTTGTTGGTTAAAGGGTTAAGAAAAGAAATACGATTTTAGTGCCTTTACTGCATGACTAGTCAGTTGGACATCTGCAGAGCGCTTGGAGCCAGAGAGAAAGCAAAACTAAAAAATTACACCAGCAGAAGTCGCTGCAGAAGAAAAAAAAAGAAATAGTTTAAGAAATAAAAACCAGACCTACGCTGTCTTCAGTTGAGGTGGCATAAGCTTGTTCCATGCCCTCACTGTTCAGCTCACTTCACACACTGTGCAATAAATGCCCTCTTTGCGATTATATTCCGACTGCACAGTAATTTTAGCCATTGCTCTCATGTACAAGATATCTGGACGCACCTTGCATACTTGCATAGCCTTTTTGAGGCACTTCTGATAAGACAAATTCTCACACTCCCTTCAAGTCCATAATGATGATGGATTTCCATGGTGCAAGGGCAGCTTGGCTAAGAGTACCATTGCACAAGGTGTTTCACTCTACTCAGGGTGGGGTGAAAGAACCATTTTCCAAGCATTTCACCCCAGACATGCTGAGCACCAGGCCAAAGGAAAGCGTGTACCCACTGCATAGACAGGCACCCGGCGACATTGGGGACTGAACATAGCACCTCCCACATACTAGGTAGATGCTCGAACCACAAGGCCACCACATCGGTCCTTTAAATTCATCAAGTTCATCTCAAAAAGAGACTACGGTACTTTCAGTATGCCCAGATTTTACATTCACAAAATGAACAGCAGAAGAACTATACAACATGCTCTCTACAAGCCTACACAACACAGAGATGAAAATAGAACCGAAAAAGTTAGTACCTGGGGTCCTCGTGCTCTTTCTGATGAGTGCTGTCCCGACGCTTTCCACCACTGCCACTGCTCTCTCTGCCAGGGCTAGAAGTTTCTGCAGAGGCAGCATGGTCTGATTCACGCTTGATAGGCGGCGGTGTGTATCTATCCTGCAAGTACAGTAAAATATACTGATAATATGACTCATATGGGGTCATGACAAATGTTTGTATCATCTGAAATTCATATTTATCAAGAACCAAATGAAATTCATGCATTGAAGCCCAAGAAACGAGAATCCAGTGTGCACCCATATATTTGTAAATATTTATGCAAGCAGATACACTGTCGCAATAAAAAAAAAATGCTATCACTTGGATTTACTTTCAGCTGAAGAGAATTCCGGAGACTGTAATACTGGGCTGATGTGTACTCCCAGACGCCCTCAATCCCTGTGAAGCTGAGGCCATCAGCACATACACAGGCATTCAGGCTGGTGCAACAGCAAGAATGCTTCCAATGCTCAGTGTCCACGGGTGCATACTCTGTGCCTCGAGGTAGCAGCACTAACCTGTTAGACCAGGATATACCTAGCGAAAGCCCGAAGACTTCTGCATCGGAAGAGTGCATCCTCTAGATGCGCCTTTATTCATGGTTAAAGCTTGAGCTATTGTGGCGGAGTGGTAGCGTCTCCGCCTCAAACGCCAAAGGCCCTGGTTCGATTCCGACAGGTTTTTTTTTTTTTATTATTCAGTGAGTGTGTGTGTGGGGGGGGGTTTCGGTGGCTCCCATAGATGCTGCACCGAGTACGTTGGTTAGCGGTCAAGCGCAGGCTCTGTTAAGGCGCATTTATACTGACATCAGCCAAAGTGAGACCGGTCTATACTCCAACTGCGCTTGACCGCCGACACGTTCGATGGCTTCGGCGCACTCTGACCATACTGGCGGAGACTTGGAGCATGTCTATTTCGCACCGAGTGCGCCAGCCGCTGCCGGCTTTGCCAGACCGGTTCGGCTCCATGGTGAGGCGCGCGTTGTGACGTCATGTGCCTCCTTGGAGCACCGCCACGGCGAAATCGCAAGTTCGCGGCCAGTAAAGCTTTCGCTTTAAAATTCCGTGAAGTGCAGCTATGCATAAACACTGCATGACGATTACTTTGGCATTTTTTTTCAAGTACTTCAAACTGACATTTTTGGCAGGTCACACCAGTGATGCGTATTTCCCCGCCGCCACCACTTTCGTCGCACTGCGTTTTGACGAGTATTATCGCCAACTGCATGGTTGGCCACGGATGGCAGCACTGTATCATCACGCATGCATTATAGCCAAACATGTACTGTCACTGCACTGGCTATCTGCATGCTTCTATCCTTTGTCAAAGCAGGACATGCGAGTCACTAGCATTTTAATTTGACAGCATCAGGAGGGACATGAAGGTGAAAACTGTCTGGCAGCGCGGCATCTGTGTGAAGACTCCACCTGCTAGGTGGTGTTTAGGGGGATTTGCCTCTCTCCAGCTGCCACCTGCCAACTGTCCCCCTTTCCACTTGTACGGGAGAGGAGGGAGACCCTAGATTAAGAATGACTCAGCAAAAACAAAAATG